>NC_051138.1:11981017-12000568 GCF_014839805.1 Manduca sexta
ATAGTTCTTAACATAAATATATTTTTTTCCTGACACGTTCCTGGTATAACATAAAACGATGTAGTGTGTAAACTCCTTAACACGAAATTAATAAATCATTACAACAAATGTAACCAAGGGTACGAAAAGCGAAGTATTCTAAAACAACACCAAGCTCAAAGACCTAGAGCTCAAATTGTCTCAGATATCGAATGTTAATTGTTTTCACTTTACACTGCCCTTAGAGGAGACGGTCAACGCACTGTCAATTTGCGTAATCAAATTACGATTGGATTCCAAATAGAATGATAGGACGCTCTCGTTTGAGTATTATGGCGATGAATTATACGCATATTTTAAAAATATACAAATATTAAGTATTTATAGGCATATTCCTAGATAAAAATATACTATTACGCCCAGGGATAATGTAGCTTTCTGTTAGTGAAATATTTTCAGAATCGAAACAATACCTAGTTTGCACATTGCTCCTTAAAACTTTACCGTGTTATATCAGTATAGCCGATGACAAAAGGACTTTATTGACTTAACAATCTTTGCTGTTTAAAATAAAAAATAATATAAGCCCTGTATTATATACTTGCCCACTGCTGAGCACGGGCCTTCTCTACTACTGAGAGGGATTAGGCCTTAGTCCACCACGCTGGCCTAGTGCGGATTGGTAGACTTCACACACCTTCGAAATTCCCATACAGAACTTCTCAGATGTGCAGGTTTCCTCATGATGTTTTCCTTCACCGTTAAAGCGAACGATAAATTCACAAAGAATACACACATGATTTTTTAGAAAAGTCAGAGGTGTGTGCCTTTGGGAATTGAACCCGCGGACATTCGTCTCGCAGTCCGTTCCACACCCAACTAGGCTATCGCCGCTTTAATCTTTGCCGTTTACATAATATATTAAATAAAGTTGATTGTGTTTAAGATCAGTCATTTATATTGATTGTTTAAATAAATCACTCCTCGGTGGCGTAGTTGTACTGCATGCGCGGTACGACAGCGCTCTGAGGTCCTGGGTTCGAAATCCGGGTTGAGCAAAGTGATATTTGGGTTTTCTGTTCAGTATCAGCCCGGAGTCAGAAATTTGTGTCCGATAGGCTTGCCCCTATGGCATCATGGAACGGAACACACTTGGCGTAAAGTGGGTGCCCTGGTTGCGCCTCTGCCCCCTTCGGGGATAAATGCGTGATGATGTGTGTGTGTATTTAAATAAAAACCCCTGTGTTGCTTTTGTTCCCAAATAAGCAACATATGTAGTTTATTTTAAAATTAATACAAAGTATAATTTCTAAATAAATCTATTGTTATTTACTTGACATTTATTCATAAAAATAATCATTATTTTTATTAAACATATGTGCCAACAATAATATTATTAAAGAGAATACTTTCTTTTAATTATATTTTGTAGTTCTTGCCGGTCCACCTGGTGCAGAAAACATTATAATAATAGAGTCTTGTTTTATATACAGTCCCACTGTTAGGAAAACATTGTTAAAAAAATAGTATATTTGTGGCTGGAAGTATGACGTTACCGCTGCGACGAAATCTCTTAGAATAGTAGCAGAAGCAATAGAACGTATAAAATTAAAATTACATTTTATTGATATTTATTTTGTTCCAATTTTACACTTTTGTTATTTTACATCTATATTTTTATTTAGTTCAAGTAATTATTGATTTTGTATACCTACGTACTTTTACTCCTCATTGTTAGGTCTTTTTATATGCATATATAGAGTCGAATATAGTGCAATACCGCGCTAGTGACAAAAAAACAGTATTACCAATCAAAAGTTTAGTATAGTACGAATCATTCTTAATTTGCCTCTAGCAATCGTTATTACAGTCTAACCTAAAATGAGTACAATGCAGTCTACCAGTGACGGTTTGTGAAATTTTCCGAAAATGAACACGATACTACATAATATAGGTACTAATATGCATAAATGCTGCAAATCATTCCAATGATAGTCAGTTTTACAAAAAAATTTACGAAAGGGAAGCCAGGAATGGGAATAGGAAGGGAAGGCAGGAATCGGGTTACATGGACTATTCGCCGTTACGATCTACCACTAAAATTCCAAATTATTTGTGTTAATTTCACAGGACCTGAACTAATTTTAGAATATTAATAGTCTTTCTCAAGTTACTTTGTATTAAATCCAAGCCGTTCATAACACAACGCATGCGTGATGCGACTAACCAGTCTACTTATGCTGCTGTCTTGTGAACCTTGTATTTTTATGGCGTGTGTACAATAGGGTATTTGACTATTATTTATAAGTTTTATAAATATGTTCATCGCAGTAGCGTAGCTGGCCATAGAGGAGCCCTAAATTTTTTAGGGGCCTTTCAGGGCAGTGCGAACTTTTGGGCGCCTGCTTAGTTAAATGTAGGAATGGGCCAAGAGGAGCCCTAAAGCTCGGGGCCCCGTATCACTGATACTGCTGATACAGCGGTAGCTACGTCCCTGGTACGTGGTATAAATTCTAAAACAAAAGGAATCATTGAAATCTTATAGAAAACCACAAGTAATAAGCCATTGAAATTTGGTAATAGGGGTGAGTGTCAAAAAACAGGAAAGAGACGAAATACTTGCATGTAACGTCAGCAGATATTACGATGCGTGCGAAAGAAAGAGATAGAGCGATATCCCCACTCCACGCCCAGTCCTGTACGTAGTAATATTTGAAATTTGAATGACTACCTCATTTCTTATCGAATTTTATGACTGTTTTCACAGAAGGATTTCTTTTGTACTAATTGCTGTTAAATATTTATAAATGTATAAAATCAAACTTACTCAATGACTCTATTACATAATATGGAAGTCAATAGTCGGTACCGTTAGGTTACGGTTTGATATAAAGTAAGATTGAGTAAGATTTTTATGAATTTTATTAGTTGAGTCAAATTAGTACTTTCGTTACATAGTTAAGAGAGAGAACAACAAAACACTGATTCTACTGACAGTCAAGAATACTTTTCTTTTTTAAATGTATCCGAACACAGAGGCCATTACAAAAATTAAAACCTCTATTATACCATTTATTTTCTAACTGGTACTTACATTACACAAATATACTAAAAAGTAAATGTTATGTAATTACAAACTTACTTAATCATCGGTAGGCAAAAGTTAATGATTTAATTTGCATTAAAAGTTGAAGATTGATTGAGTGTTCCGTTTTTATAAAAAATATTATACCAATTTCCTGCACCCACGACACAAATTAATACGTAAATTTGGACTTTGCTATAATATAGATAAGTATTTTATAAGATTTATGTAAATGATCTTTAAATTATAATGTAATGTCTTTCTTTTTCAAAACATTGTCATATAAGATTTTAAAAATGAAATATCTATAGATGTCAGTAAAAATTCAATCGTTTACATAAGTCATTCACGCACGCGACGAGTGGCGTTGCCCCACACCCCAATCTCGATCAACCCTAGCGCGACCTGCCCCAACACGAAGGCCGTTGACTCGCCTGCCCCTTGTTTTTGACAAATCGTTCCATACAATAAAACCTTATTTTCGATCGACTAAAAAATTGCTTGGAATTTAGGTATTAAATTAATAAAAGGTATATTATATAGTCTAATACTACTTTATGTAATATAATCATAAGACACCGTGCTATCAAAACAAAAAAATACATGGAATCACACAAGCAAAAAAAGGCACTACAATCAAGTATGTATTTCTGTTCAAATCGAACCCTGAAATAAATAGTAGTTCTACTGATTCTAGTATAACTTATTAATCTAATAATTTTCATCGATTACTAACATGTATTTATATTTTCACTAGATTTTGCCCTCGGATATATATTTTACCGGAATTGAAGGTAGCCTATGACCTTCCCAAGGTCTCAATCTCTCTCCATACCTAATTTCATAAAAATCGGTTCAGTGGTTAAACGGTGAAAGCGTAACAGACAAAGTTACTTTCGCATTTATAAAAAAGTATGAATGCTACGCTACATGGAGATCGACGCAATCCAGGCACCCTCCGCAGTTGGCACCAATGTCTTTTAGAGTCAAGGGTTAACGCACTTAACCTTGAGCAGAAATAATCGATAGTGACAGGTGCTACAATTGGATAATATCGAATTCGAAGGATATTAACGATTTTATAGGTGAGTCTGTTGTATGCGACAGCCGACTGGGTAGGTACCAACGCGGAGTCTATTTCTGCTACAAAGCAACATTTTGCAAACACTGTTATGTTTCGGTTTGAACTGGGGACAAACCAGGATTTAAGAGACGGTACATCTTAGTCTTACGTTGATGTGCATAATGAACGAAAGAAGTGTTTTTATTTAAATTTCGGGTGGTGTTAATACTTTTAATGGGCAGTCTTATCCCTTACCATCGGGCGAGTTGCTTGCTTGTCTCCCTATATATTTGTCTAAAAATATTAATGTCAACAAATCTCAAATTAACTTAACAAAATAAAAATTGTCCATGTAATAACATTGATTAATTTTAGCGGTTTGTTTACGCTGTTCTCGTAGCTGCCCGTTTATAAATAACACTCAACTCTTGAGAAATATTTAAAATCAATATGTGGGACCCGCAAGTCTCATATTGCACAACCCTCGAGCAAAATTTTACAATTGAACTAACTTTAATTCATTAAGGGTAAACAGTAGGTACATAAAAATTATATTATTTCAAATAATATTATTTCAAATCTAACTTAGTCAATGGAACGTATAGTATAATACTATTACGCATTAAGATCGGACGTCCTATTTCGTCTAAGGGGTAAAATTGGTTTCATAAGTAGTTTAGGTAAATAGGAGATTTTGGCGCTTATATCTTTACGGCTATCAAAGCTGTCCTTCGATTAGAACGCCCGTAATTAAGTATATAAAGACGAATTTGCCCCGTAGACGGAATATCTTTAAATTAATTAAAAATCAGATATTAACAACATCTCAAATGATGTCTCAAGTTATCACTTGAGACATCATGATGGATTTTGACTGCTAAGTTTTGTTTATTAAACTGCGCCGACTCAACTAACAACAGGCGCTTGAGTGATAGCTCAAGTTTTGTTTATTAAATACTTTAACACCTTGATTGTACGTAAGGTCCTACTCTAAGGTGAGATCGGTTTATTAAAATGGCCCTCTGATTTATATAAGAAGTCACCTTATTAAATTGTTCAAAAATAATTAACTCGTGTTCGTACTTAAGTTATGAAGTGGAACCTCTAACACGACCTCATCCTATTTTGTCTTTCACACCTCGCCTCCCCCTGTAACATAATCCTACAAAATTATAGCTATAATTATGTAGGATAATGTTAAATCCTACACAAAACATATCAGTCTATTCAATCACCTTCCATCATGGTTTTACCTAATATTTTTGGATGTTTTCTATCCATCAAACCAATTATGTAACATCAATACTCGAACTGGTGCCAAACGGGACGCGAATGGTCACCATGAGAATCTGTAAAGTGCACCCATAGGGTATTAAGTCTTTGAAACATAATTTAAAAGAACAAATTAACGTTTAACGAGTATCGCCTTCGGGACACGTACTACGTGAGTAGATTCAAAACAGGGTTGTATTGAGCAGTCGTTTGGGGGAACTTTTGGGATTACATAAGCGGGTTGTATTTGGACTCAAGGATGAGTCTTGAATCGATATAAGTCGTTAATCATCATGCTATTCAAGAGGCTTTTTAAATTATAATTTTGGTAATTCATGTACAATTGCTTGCCAGAGTTCCACACGTCCGTCTTAATAAATCGTTACAGGGAAGTTTAAGACCAAATTAAGCCTATGATAAAATCACTGTGTTGCCAAATTAATTTTAGTATTTATGTATATCAAAAATCAGCAAATATATTATTAAGAAGAAGCTTGTTTTAATACTAAATTATGTGTCAGATATAACAATTTATTTAATATTTACTGAACGTGTTATAAGTAAACGGAAATCCCGAAGCCTTTCTAGTGAGAAAATACGCGGTGAAAATTGTATTACAAGTCTGGAGGCGTCTTCAAACATCTGTGTACGATTTTTATAGCTATATAATGCTATGAATATTAATGAAATATACTTAATTTAATAAAATAAACGGTTGAAATATAACTTTACTACATAAAAGGTTAAATCTTACAATAGCTGCATAGTAATTGAAGAGCATATTAAACGGAGTTTATTTTAATAGTTGTTCAAAGCTATTCGGTGGTGGAGTACCTATTTCTTCCTCACATTTCTAATGGAGGTTATTGTCAAATGCAATCTTTGACATAAAACTACTTATTCTCAAATAACTGCTTTCAAAGATATTCCGATTTTATATCAAATTTCTCTATATACTCATAACGTTATATAGCAATCTAGAGCAATGACTGGTCATTATGAGGCTAAACAATGGTTATGACTAGCAACGTTGCGTTGCAGTTTTTTCAGTTTAACTTTATCGTTCTAGGTAGCGTCGCTACTATTATGGACAATTTGAACGCCTATATAATTCGATATATATTTTACTATCACCCCCTTAGTGGCAGGAGGCCACTGATACTCCTGTAAGCCAAAGATGACTAACACGTATTTAATGACACCGATCGATGAAGTAATCCGAGCCTTTAGAAACACTAATTTGTTTTCACATGTGCATCATTTTCCTGGTCTTTTCGTTTTTAAATAAGTTTGTGCGGGTACCAAAGGGCGCGTGCCCCGACTCGCGCGGCAGTGCGCCCCTGCCGGCTTATCTCGCTAGGGGTCACAAGGACAGGTGTCGTTGAACCAGTGACTTTGCCGCCACAAGGTGCCCCCCAATAATCTCGCGTAGTCTGCTCTGAAAGAACATTTGAACGGTTGCATTCGGTCTTTAATTCGAATGTAATATTTTTAGCTCATAAGTGGGATATTTGGTTTACGAAGTAAAGGACAATACAGCTTTCGATTCTGACATTAATTATATTTAAACGTCATATATTGTATTAAGTAATATTTATAAAGTTTATTAGCGGTCGCAAGACGTTGTAATGCTGGGTTGTTGAAATGTAGACTACCGTACGTATATTTAAAAATATACCTAAACTAAACGTGTAGGATCCAGTATCGTTAGTATAGTGACCAATTCGACTCACTCTGTCTTAACCTAAACCAAATTATGAAGAGAAATACATTACACCTGGTATATAAATCATCATATTAACTACACTGTCCCAAAAAAACACCTGCTAGCTGTTATTTTGAATTAAAGAGATATTGATTAAGAAATTAGGGATATTTTACCAACGTTGTAATGAATGGACAGCAATGATAGCCGTATAGGTAATGAAAATATCCCTTATTTACCTATATGTCAGAACTGTCCTTCAATAACAATGCCTGTGATTGCAAAAAGACGAATTTGCCATCCATTGACGGTATAGGGCCTTCCGACTTTACAGTGGTTATATCTATAACTATTAAACTGTTAAACTATTAAACTGTCTTCCAGAAGATTCTAAATACAAGACGTTTCAACAAAAATTTAACACACAATTAAATTTTCGATTGAAAGTAAGACAAGTGTCGGTAGAACTTTCCGGCAAGGGACGTAATATCGGTTCCTTATTCATTCATAACTTGATTTTCCTGATTGTTACTTTCACTGCAGCGTTGTGTGGAGTTGTGGAAGTTATAGCGAGCCCAATAATTGCATGTTTGTCAACGTATTTACAATTTTTAAATTAAATCCCAAAATTTGTTTTAATTATTATTTTATGTGATTTTTATAACTAAGACTAATTTATAAAATATTAATTAATAATAAAATGAAGGGTTAAGGCGTCACATACGCAGTCAAGTGTTACCACTCAACTTATTATTGAACAAACTCTACGAGACTACTAAACATTAACAGGCAACATTTGCGCGGCTCTTTATAGATTACACAATATTATTTAATTACTCTGCTTTGGTGGCATAGTTGTATTGCGCAGTACGACGCCGCTCTGGGCACCGAGTTGAATATTAAAATCCCAAGTAGGACAAAGTGATCATGAATTTTTCTACTCAATATCACCCTGGAGTCAGAAAATATGCTCGCTATGGCGATAAGCTCGTCCCCTATCACACGCACATCATGTGACAGAACACATTTGGCGAAAAGTGGGTACCCCGGTTACACCTTTACTTACTGCTGTGGGAATAAAGGCGTGATATGTGTTGTTTCGTTTTTAACTACCTATGTATTATGTACTATGTAATAACTGTTGAAAATATTAAAAATTTAAATGCAATTATTGTACTGGGCCCTTATTCTGTATGATAGTGTAAACGCGTAACACGGCCGTGTCATGTTATCTTCGAGAAATGTGCGTGGAATGGTATTCTGTAAGCCAAATTTCTATAGTCCTAAACATGATGCGTTGTGTTACGTGCTTGTTACGCATTGTTAAAATAACGTGCGGGATAAGAATAAGGCCCCTGATCGAAATGTTCATATATTCTTAACAGTGACTGTAAATACTTAACCCCTGCCTTTAGATCTTATTTTTTTGGGGTCGGGCCTCCTAAGCCTATTTTTCGGCCCTGGGCGTAGTCGTAGCGCTCTTAATAAAATAGTGATATCTATTCCAAAATTGTTAATATATGGGAATTGTCAAAAAACGAATTTCTGTTGGCGACCTTTTTTTCATGCTATACGTTTCATGTTTGACTTATCTTGAATAAGTTCAATTATATAGCAATTTACAAAAAACGTCACATTTGAGGTTGCACTCCACATATCATTTTAATTTTTGGTTCAGCAATTATCAGAGCCGTTCTGGTTATATGATCATCTTCTCTACGTTTAACACGGCCGTACCTGCGTCGGCGGTTCTCCTGCAGTTTATCTATTATGTTGCCAACTTTACACTGTGTCAGTGTTGTAAAATAATTAGTATGCGGTTTTGATCACATTCAGCAGTTAGCATACTTTTTGTCCGTTGCACACAGGATTGTCTTATTGCAAATTACTTACTAATATGTACCACAAATGCAAAAGTTAAATATGTTTGGATGTGTGTATGTTTATTTATAGTAAAAGCAGAAAGAATTGCGTGCTCCTTTTTATCTCGGTAATTTGCTTCCATGGGAAATAATATTATTTTTTATCTGATAAATTTAATAAATGGCGTTGGCGGCTTACAGGATTTTTTTGTAGTGGAAAAGGTTTTCATGCGGGTAAAGTCGCGAACCTAGTAATTTATAAAATTCAAATACTTAAATAATTTCAATAAACGTTTTTGTGGATTTTATGATTTAAAAAAATATGTAAAATATGCCTAAGAATTAAAACACACACACAAAAAGAATAACATGTTTCTATTACACTCGTTGGCACGACGCCTAAGCAATAATATAAATAATAAATAATAATAAATAATAATTCTTTATTTTCTTGTAGAAAATAAAGAATGTATGTTTCACTTACTGTAGTAAGTGAAACATACACGGAAGAATGACAACATAGTAAATGTACACAAAATAAATTGACATAGGTGTTTATGCGCTACGGTATCCAAATAAAGATTTAACTTGTGTTATGGATACCGTTGCTCACATCTTACAAGGTTGAACGAAAGAAGGGTACAATCAGAGAATCTCAGGAAGATTTGAGAATAAGCGAAAAAAAAAAGAACTTGTATTACAAAAATAGTAAATTATAAGTTACAAAATAAAACAAGACTCTAAAGTTATAATTACCAATGAATGCTTTATAATAAAAATGTATATATATCTTTATTTTATGTAACTGTTTTTATTTTGCAATGTAGCGATCACAATGAGCCCAGTGCACAATAAATGGAAATAGGTAATTGTGGAAGCGCGGAGTTATTCCGAGCACATCAGTTACTTTTTTTTCAAATTAACGAGTCTTGGATAGTTTACTTGTTAATCAGTGTTGTTAGCTTATGGAATTGTTTATTTTTATGTAACTTTGCAGTTATTTTAAATGGGCAAATAAAATTACTAGCGTGGGCATTTTCTGAACTTTTAAATAGTAGTTTTTTCGGATATCCCAAACAGACAATACAGTTGTGTTAATAGAAAATCTACCATCCTTCAGGTACCCAATATTTGAATTAATATTAACATCTCTATACTATATCTCCTGAGAATTTAATCCAAATATCGATATAAGGTTTGCCAATGTTAAATAAAATTTTACAGAAATTCTAATGGATTTTTAAAAACAATACTGGCAACACCAGCACGCGTCTGAGGCGCGTGGCATAGTCGGACGGACTCAGTGGCGCTAATTGCGATCACAGCTTTGAACAGAACTCCATAATGCATTTGCTATAATTGCTGCAGCGATACTTAACCAGTATATCGTGACGCACGCGACTGTTTTTCATAGGTGCATCAGAGCGAGTGACGGCTGGAGAAAAACGAGGAATGAGGTTACTCGAGAACGGCACGCGTTGTGAAAAAAAGCTTAGGTCGGCGTCCGCTGTTTACTATCCACATTAACGTGCAATAATAAAAATATCAAAGCAGTAATTCACGCAGATATTGCTTTATATGTACAGATTTGTTATAAAAAAATTGCATCATCTTTTAGTTATACGTAGTTCGAATTATAAGTACCTAAGGATTACTGCACGGATCCACAATAATCTTTTGGCAAGATGAAGAATTCGCCCTGGTTATTATAATATATGGTATTCACTGCCTGTCGCAAAAGACGACGTTAATATGCACGTTGTGCGGTTTAAGCACATTCTGGTGATCCCCGTGATGGGTAGCAACGTGGTAAGTAGGCCTTATACTGCCCTGACGCCGTGGGCGTACTTCGGTGCGCCAGGGCTTCCAAGCCAAATAAAGAAAAGAAACAAAATATATATTATATATAAAAATATAATTGTGTGAATCTAAATACCCTTACTCATACGGTGGAATTTCAACGGTCTGTTTTACGTGCAATATTGGAATGAACTCCCTGCATCGGTGTTCCCTGGGCAGGCGCCATCATGCATCGAAGGACGCCCCAGGCAACAACCGCAACTTGAGGTCTATCTGCCTCGCTGGCGTCCATTACACGAATCACAATAACATAGATGCACTAAAACATTAATTAATGGCGGACCCTTGACATGTAGGTAAGTACATAATGTTTGTTCATTTAATAAGCAAGTGATTACTCATTAACTTGCTGCAAATATAAGTAAGAATAATAATTGTTGTCCCACAACGCTCTAAAGTTGTTTAAGTTCCAAACTTTTCGTAGTATTGTAATGTTCTTTGATCAAAACCTTCTGAAGATTGTAATGATGTCTACCTCTATGTTGAGCAGACTCAGTGACATCTTCATGGTATAATAACGACCAAGCTCCTTAAATGAAGATTAAAAAAAATAAATAAAAAAAAACATAATGGAGACATAATGGACTTTCATATTAATATTGACAAAGTATATTCGAAACAATCTAATAACTTGCCACCTCAGGATAAGTCACCATCAAGAGGTACTTCTGTATTTCATTATAATTTATCGAATAAGTACAATAACAGATTTTGTTTATAATTAAATAGATAAATTACAATTATACAAAAGTAGGTATAGTTGTGGTTGTACTGTAGAATTAATAAAATAACTTATTATTACACTTTGGCACTATATCGAAAATTAATTTATTTTTATTTTTGAATACTTAAGTACCTACTGAGCAACCCTGTAAAATAGCTCGGTCCACACATTCATTGTTTCTTTCTTTCTTCAGAAACTATATTGAATGAACTATTCAAACCAGCTCATACCTAAATATTTACATAATAATATTATATCTACAGACAATGGGGCCCTATTCCGGGGCGAATCAGGGTTTTTGCAATTACAGGCGTCCTAATCGAAGAACACAAGAATTGATAGCCATATTGGTTAAAAGGGGATTTAGACGTTTGTATTAATATTATTTTACTTTATTATGATTAACTATTATTTTGTTATATTAAGAGCGTTTACGTGCCGCGCGTGAAGTCAACTATAGGTAATTCTTCGCAAAATTCACTCACACAGAGCCGTTGCGTAGCTGTGTGCGTAGAGTTAGCGCGTCGGCTATCTTTATAGTCAGACCAACCAATTTTGATCTTTTCGCTTTAATTATCTAATTGGAATGTAACTTATGATTTATGAATTTATGATAAATGAAGAATTCTATTATTAAATATATAAGAATTCATCATGAAATAGTTTATATGTATCATTTTGTAATTATAAAAAAATAAACATTTTAACAAATTTTAACGGCAATTTTACAAATTGCTTTTTCACTTTTAAATGCAAATGCATTTGCATTTAGAAAGTACCCTTTAGTAAAGTGGAGCTCATCATGAAGCCGAAAGATAGGCACCAGAACTCCGTAATCAGACAATAAATCAGGAAAATTACTGTGCTACGATGTTTATAATGGACCACATAATTACTCCATAGATCTGCAGTTTTTAATATTAAGCGTATCGAAAGTTTAAATTAAGTCATTAGAAATTACATATTGGAATTAATATTTTGAGTCAGAAGGTGTATGTAATGAGATGTCATTTTTAGGTGTATAACTAAAAAGTGAGAAATAAAAACTTCTTTTTTCGGAAGTTGGTTATATTTTTTGGATAGTTTTTTTTTTAATAGGTATTGCTATATATCATATCAGAAACGATCACGATGGAGGAAAATGGCGTCAGATTTCTGTAACCACCCCTCCCCCTACCGACTACTGCAGTCGCCCACCTACTAACCACAGAGCGCGCTGGTGCTACCGTGGCCCGCACGATTCTAATAGTTGGCCGCCAATACAGCGGGTACCGCATACAACCGCGCACCCCGCGGGCGTAAAACGAGTTTTGAAATGTGCGTTTAGTCCATTGAAATGTTACAATTTAAGGACCGAATATTGCATTTCTTGGAGGACACAATTTTATTTTTGGGCCATGTGTGGGGGGTCAATAGAAGCTTAACCTCAAGTTTGTAGGGTCGCCACCCTTGTCCTCCGGCCGCCATCTTGGAAAAAGGGGTGAAAACACTTTTTTCGCGATATCTCGGAAACTATACGTCTTACAAAATTTTTGTAAAGCCATAATTTGTAGCAAATTGTTTTGCCTGCAAATATGTTTTTTTTTCTCCTTTATCCCCAAATGGTAACTCATACCTTTTCTACCTGCATAACATTCGATAAGTTAAATTTGGTAAGTTCTATGGCAAAGAAAAGAGTTAGGAATAAATAAGTAAAGTTGTACGAATTTAACAAAATATTGTAATAATATATTTACAATAAAAATATTCTAAAATAAGTTAAAGATTTTGTTTCGACCGGATTCTCTTGAGCATTGACGAACCCGGTATTCTTTGGTGCGCTGTTAGAGCGTTTTATTTGATTGAAATAAAAAAATATATAGGGAACAATTTTCCTCAAAAGATCATTTACAAGTTAGTTTGAGGTAATTTTTTGTAAAATGTAAAAAAAGTTATAGAGCAAAAAGAAAACTTTTATAAACATTCTCTCACATTTTTGATTAAAATTCTTTAATTTATAATTTAGGGCAAAAAGTTATATAAACATATTTGTAGGCAAAACAATTTGCTACAAATTATGACTTTACAAAATTTATGTAAGACGCATAGTTTCTGAGATATCGCGAAAAAAGTGTTTTCACCCCTTTTTCCATGATGGCGGCCAGGGGACAAGGGGCGACCTCACAAACTTGAGATTAAGCTTCTATTGACCCCCGACACATGTTCTAAAAATAAAATTGGGTCCTCTAAAAAATACAAAGCTCATGTAACATTTCAATGGGCTAATTGTTTTTAGCTTAAGGTTCAATTTTTTCCTTCGAGTAACTATGCTCAAGTGTTTAATGAGTAAAAAAGCAACAACCATACTACAGACGCATGTTATAACATTAGTACATCAATCTTTTAGCTTTTGCTTTAGCCGAAGTTTCAGCGTTGTTACGTTTCCTTTTCTTGCCTAGAAATAGCTTTACTTCCCATTGTGTCTGAAACATAATAATATAATAATAATTTATAGTAACTACTAAAATTATTGTCAATCATTAAAGAAAAAAAATTTTACTTACTAAAGTACTAAGATGTGGCAATCACTGTATACACGTGACTATTTTTCTACGCACAGCAAAGTCCAACTGGAGTCTCGCCGGAGCGACGAGCGATACGTCCTCTCTCTAGAAAGCCTCAAGGCGGACTAATTTGAAACGATTTGCGCGTTGCGTTTTATAGTGGTATTTAAAATATTTATAGAAAAATAACAGAACTAATTTTGTAGAATTTTTAAATTGTATGTTTTTAAGGAGATGTTCTTCTATTATAGTAATCCAATATTATATTCAATTAAGTAAGATATAGTGAAAAAAAAATGATTTAAATGAGCAAGATTTGTGAAATTTTCGAATTCTTTGAATTTTTATTTCTCATGAATTAATCATAATAAGATATTTTTTCTCTACTAACTTTTTTCTTCAGGATCTTTTTAGTTAGATAAAAATAACATATTGTTATGTTCCTTAGTGGTTTAAGATATTTTGAGCTTCGAAATAGACGTTCGAAGCGCAAATTTGAAAAACCCTCTGTTCAGTAATCATTAAACAATTTACAAATACTCAATAAATCTAAAAATTTTCTCTACTAACTTTTTAGACAACAAAATTTTCTATAATAATTACTAATTCATATGTTTTTAAAATAATGTTTTGATGGATATTATCTCCTTCGAAAAGTGCTGTTTTTGAGACATACGGCGCGCGGATGCGTAAACGCTCTTAAGCATACTTTAAATTTTTAAGCGGCAATAGCCTAGTTGGGTGTGGAACGGACTGCCGAGACGAATGTCCGCAGGTTCAAATCCCAAGGGCACACACCTCTGACTTTTCTAAAAAATCATGTGTGTATTCTTTGTGAATTTATCGTTCGCTTTAACGGTGAAGGAAAACATCGTGAGGAAACCTGCACATCTGAGAAGTTCTCTATAGGAATTTCGAAGGTGTGTGAAGTCTACTAATCCGCACTAGGCCAGCGTGGTGGACTAAGGCCTAATCCCTCTCAGTAGTAGAGAAGGCCCGTGCTCAGCAGTGGGCAAGTATATAATACAGGGCTTATATTATAAGCATACTTTATTCTTCTATGTCGTTTTCTTCATAACTGAAGGTCGTGCCTGCATTGGTAAGCCTTAGTGGTGGCGCTGACAAGCTGCTTCCACTCCATCCGGTCTTGTGACTGCCGCAGAGCAGGTAGTAGCAGTGTACTTTATACTTAAATAGTACCTATTATTTAATAATGGGTAGGTTACAAGGTACCTACCTAAAGGCCTGCAAACTTCATCTTGTTTTTTACTCATTTATCCGCATTTATTGAGACGTCAACCACGACTAGCCATCGACGCTGGGAGATTCAGTGACACATCGTGTTTGAAAAACCCACACAAATGTTCGCTCGACTGGGTAATCAATTCCAGAATCTCCTAATCTACGGCCATTAAACCATATACGTGATACATGGAAGGACTCTAAAGTATACCATCATCAGCTGATATTAATGTAGCTACTGATTGCACTCACGTAAATTCATGATAAATATGCGTAATAATTCGTCATTCGATAAAGCATACTTATACTTATTCATTAAACAATAACAAACAAGATAACGCGGCGACACAAAGTTGGCGTATTTGTATTTATAATATTATTGTTACCGTTAATTGTTACCGTTAAAAATGAAATCATACAAATGTTAGGTCATCAGTCTTGCGCATATTTAGTCGGACCTCTAGTGAAAAAATATGTAACTAGAAAATAAATAAAAATAAAATTTATGTGCATTTGTCAAAAGATGTCTCTGTTTTGCTATTACATATTCGCAAATTCAAATTCTAGCAAAGCATGCCAAAGCTTGGGTTTGTAACTTTCCTAAAATAGAAATAAAACCTCCATGGTTTAACTATATTCAATTCAATTTTTAGATTGTGTTTTAAATATTTTGTCGTCAGCTGTATTTGACATTGCAAAATTTTGATATGTCAATAATAGGGGTGTAGAAGTTTTTGCAATGAATCGATTTTATGTTCGTATGGCACCGTAGCATCATATTATGTATTATTGAGATAATCTATTTATTATAACTACATACAAATAAGTTTTATAAGTAATTATACAATTAACACACACACACGCGCGTAAGTGAGTACTGAATACGACCAACTAATTAAATGAATCGTTATACATTTTATGCCAAAATAGGATAATAATAAATGGTTATTGATTACTATTGTCACATATTTATGTAACATAGTAGACACAAAAAATGGCCGCTAGACATTAAAAATAATTAATAGAACGATTATATTTTTTATTTTGTGATAATCTATAATATGTTGTTAATATTTACATAACAAACTGTTAAATCAAGGTAGTCACTAGAATTTAGCTATTATTATTTTTTATTTTGCAATTGGGCTAAGGAAAATTATAAACTATAAGTAAACTTGATTATATTTGAACATATTCTGAACTTACTAACTATAAACAAATACTTATACTAGGTATCTTATTTATTTATTCATGTTACTAAATCATGTCACTTAAAAAAGTGTTTCGTTTTGAATTGATTTAAAGAAATGCGTACATATAACGTATCGATATTTTTTAAAATCGAATTGAAACGCACACATCCCTAAGGACAATTGACACAATATGACATTTCTGATTTCCTTGCAAATTGTAACACGGCGCACAGTAAATTTTAGATTGTGTAGCGCATAAATTAGCGAAAATAGTCCTGTGCGTAATATTTATAAATTTGTAATAGATATATTTGTGTATTATCTATTATATGTTAGTGAACTAATTCAACACAAATACAAAATGAACAAGAACTTATGTTTTGTCTTAAGTCTGATATTATGGTAAGAAAATAAAACTTTCGGTTCACCTTGAATTTGCAAAATTTGCCTTAGTAGAGCAATGTACTCATGGTGATTGTAGACTGTAAATGAATTTTATGTATTAAATTGACTACTTAATCAAGTAGTCAATTTAATACATTGACAAACAAAAATACTATTTCAAAGGAATAACTAAATGGGTTGTATTAAAATTCATTTTAATAATTTTAAATGTTGTATGCCATGCTCTCGCACTGACATTAAACATAAATTCATATGGTAGCTGCTGTGGTATATTTTTTATTATATAATATATTCATTATTATACCTTTTTATGTCATAGAAGGGTATTATTTCCGAATATTATGGGTATGCATGATGAGTACTTTTTTTCATTTTATCCTTATTCAAAATTATTTAAATTTAGTGTAATTTTTTTTTGTTCAATTTAACCCACAAATATGGTCATCAGATAGATATGTTATGATCTTTGAAAATAATATGCATTATCTTTTGAAGGACAGGCCTGGCTGGAACTAGTGTTTAAGACACAATTGTTCTCCTGATATCACAGGGGAAAAGTTCTTGTCACATTGATTAGTAAGTCCTTGTCTAAAATCCCTTAACTCTCTGCTTTTGGTCACAGTACAATAGTTCGAGTGATTTCCCATAACCCAATATCCCAATAAACCCATTTCGATAAAAATATTTGTATTTAATGTATGAATTTTGGTTTGATGTTAGAAGAAGTTAAGATGAGTGTGTGGTTTTGTTAATTATTGCAATGTCAAAATTACCCTGTATAAAATAATAATTATTTTATTACACTAGTTTAGATTATAGGCACTTAAATGCAAGATATTATGACACAGAAAAGTGTTATGTAAATCTAGTGACGGGCAGTGATAGGTTCAACTTCAGTTACCTAATAAGCCTAAATATTTTGATTTAAGTTCTTAATATATTCTGTGATTCCAGAGTTCAACCACCATCATAATGTTATGAAATTAAATTATTTTAGTTCTCTAAATAATGGAGATTAAATATAAATACAAAATTATTTTCTTGAATAGTTTAACTAAATTAGGAAATTGAATATTTTTCAGATTAAACTAAGGGGAGCTGTGTATGTTATCTCAAGGAAAACATACACTTAAGTTATGATGTACTTGTAGTTAGATTGGAAAACTGATAGTGACAACACCTACACTAACAATAAGAGTATACTGACATCAGTTGATAGTGAAGTAAAAACCTCTTTTATTCCTAAAAGAGGTTTTTACATCACTAGAGTTGTAACGAAATTGAATATTAAATGCATATAATAATGTTATGTACTTTTTTGTTCAACAGTTTAGAATGCGTATATGTGGAGTCCATCCAACACACACAAATAATTCGTTTCAATACCAATTTATTTACCACCCACAATGATGACCACCATTGGGACTTGCTTCTGTTCGCGCAGCACTGGCCAGTGACATTATGCAGGAGCTGCACGCATGCAAGAAATTCAATGAAACTTGGATTGTTCATGGTGTATGGCCAACTAAGTTCGGAAGCATTGGGCCTGAGAAATGTAATAGTTCATGGCTCTTTGATCCTGATCAAGTGAAAACTATTGAACAAGATTTAGAAGAGGTGGACCAATTTAGAGAGTGGTGAGTTCACTGAATCCTATTTTAGTGTTCAAAGATAAATAATCTGTATACACACACCCATCATCACATATTTATCGCCGAAGGCGTATGCAGAAGAGCACAACCAGGGCAGTTGTCGCCAAGGGTGTCCCGTCCCGTGATGTGATAGAGGACGTGCCTATCGCCATATCGGGCACAAATTCCAGACTCGGGTTGATACTAAACAGAAAAATAACTTGCCCGACCGGGATTTGAACCCAAGACCTCAGAGCTTCCGTATCGCTCGTGCGAGTATAACTAAGCCACTGAAGCAGTCATAATCAGTATAAATATTATATAATTTGGCAGCGAATATTTACTGTTGCTTTAATGAATATATACTGTCATCACAAAGTAGCTTAAGTAATTATAATTTAACTAACTCAATTAGAAGACTTTGAGGGGCTTCACTGTACATCTACAATTATATAAAACTACAATAGTATTGTAATTTTATATAATTGTAGATGATGAAATAGTTTTTTTAGCCATGGAATGCTAGAATCCCTGAAGTTTAAATAGTATTATTGCGAATATTGTGCTACTAGCAACTTGATAATAAATAATAAAAATATTTTTATATCATTTTATTTAAATGAAATGTATACGGAAATTGGACACACATAATTATTGGTAACCGGCTACATTCGTTTTCCGTAGTTCATTGCAAAAACATTAATTTCAAGATAATTGTATTAATTATAATTATTGTGCAAGCGTCAAAAAGGTTATTGTGACGTCAACTCTGCTCAATATTTAATTGTGTTAATTAATTTTAGACGAAGTTGCAAATTACAATTCTTATTAAAATGACTAATATTAGTAATATATCAGACTTGCAAAAAATACTTACAGGGCTACATAGTTACATCTTAACAAACATTGCTTACGTATGAACCTAATTTCAGATGCTTTGTGTAAAAAAGTGAAATGCTTGCTTATATTTAAACAAACATACATAGT
>NC_051138.1:12001068-12023068 GCF_014839805.1 Manduca sexta
AGCTGTTTAAAAAATTATAAACCTCAATGGAACCCGGTACCTACACAACACAAGAAACCCTCACGAGGTTTTTTTTCTAGGACCGCAGTATTATATTAGGTAATTAGATAAGTAGCTTTGTATATTACATGTTTTTATATAGTCTATATTTTGAATGTTATTGTTGAATATTAAATATACAGATATTCGAAAAAAAATTGTTACAAAAGGAAACCCGTATTACCTTTATTCTTTGAAATTTTAATCCCGTAACGTAATATTCTAATATAAATCCTAACAATTATTCTATTATGTTGCACAAATAAACGATAAATGTAATGTCATCACTAATAAAAATCTCAAATTTAAAGTTTAGTACAGGTGTTGCTAATATCTATTGCAATGCCAATGTCAGGAATGGTTACACCTAAAGTGCTCTGATGGCCTAAGCTGGTGAGTAACGTCTGAAGAATTAAATAGCAATATTATATCTTTAGCGATTGGAAGACAATAACCGTAATGTTTTTTTTTTTGTTAGACGAGGCAAGAGTGCGGTTCATTTATGGGCTACAGCTTTGAGGGTAGATAAAAAATTTCATCTCGCCTCGTCGTCGCGGTTAACCACCTGCCTAACTTACTTCAACCATACTGATGCTAGGGGTCGTAGTCAAGATGACTTTGTACAATCGTTAACGCTAATATAATATGTGGAGATGATATATCCAATCGATAACTCTGTCGTTAGGATATATCATTCCCATTATTTTTTTATTTTTTATTAGCGTTAACAATAGGGTACCGGACTCATTTTTGGTTTTAACATTTATCAAATATTTACATGATATAAATAATTATAACACAGAAGAAATTAATAAAATCCGGTGAAAAATCAACAAGTTATAAGTATTTGAATTTCGGTAGAAGGGGTAATTAACAAGGAACAGAAAGAAAGAGATGAGGCGATATCCCCACATCGCGACCACTTCTGCACATTACAATATTTTAAATATGAATTACTCGCTTATTTTTTAACCAATTTTTATGCAGTTTTCGCAGAAGTGTATCTATTCGTATTATTAACCATTTCATATAGAATAATGTACAAAATCAAGCATAGGCCGGTCCCCTATTGTACGTCTTGGCCAAGTCCTCTGATGTAATCGCATCTACAAGTTCCTTTATAAATAAAGACCATAAATTGTTAATGTTATTATCTATACTCGTAACCCAAGTTTAGGTTATAAAATCCACAGCATTAACTTATTCATGTGATTTATATTGTTTTAGTGTAGAATGAAACATGATTTCAAATAAACAAATTTATTAAGTTTGGTGTTTTTATTGCGATACCATAAAATATAAATCAAAAGTAACGCGAATAATGTATTTTTCAATAAATATAATATTTTTTCTTGTTTAGTATTTTGGAAAATACTGGTAATTGACAACATTTCAAAATGTAAACTTGCCTAAAACAAAAATGCCGTTTTTTAATTTCTCTCTGAGTTCGATTATGTATCTATAATATAAATATGAATCACTGAGCGTCTTGCTAAGCGCAAATCTCGAGAGCAGTTGAACCGTTTTCGCTAATTCTTTTTTTATAATATTCCTTGAAGTACGAAGATGGTTCTAACAGAGAGATTTTTTTTTAAATATGCCTGATTAGTCTAAAAACAACACTTTTCTATATTTCCATACAAAAGATTCGTAATAATACTTAAAAATCAATTTAAACTTTAATACCATACCATAAAGTTTAAGTGTTAGTGGAGGACTTCCGGGAAGGCAAAACAATTTAATGACGTTATAGCATAAATAGTAATGTCAATATTTATACGATGGAAAGAATGATAAGTGTTTTAAAATTTTTATTTTTTAACATAATGTAATTATCTCTTATCATCTCTATCAACTCTATTTTTTCTTTTTTTATCTTACTAGCTGACCCGGTGCAGTGTCCCGAATAGCAGAATAAGTACTTATTAAAAAAAAATAAAAAAGAATCGACTGTTAGTGGGTACGAAGTTCGCCCGGTGAGTTTTAAATATTTTGTAATACTTAATTTCGAAGAAAAATATCAAAAGCCGAAAAATGCTTCATGACGTCATACATACGATTGAAGGAAGTAGTTCCTTGGTGCAATTTACTATTCACTTAAAAAAAACTAAGACACCGTCATTTATCAATGTCAAATGTCAATATTACAATAGCTACGCCAAGTCTAACACTGTCACTTTCAAAGAGAGAGAGAAACAAAAAAACAGTCACTTCACTGCAAATTTTTTACTGCAAAACGTCTACCGTACCTACCTACGCCTGGAGTCGTATATATGACGTCATTTCGTGCTTACGTCGTTTTATAATAAAACAAAATTAAAAGTGAAAATCATGAATGGAATATCTGACTTTAGAAAAAAATAAAAATATGGGTCTCATAATTTTAGTCATAAAACATAAACATTTGAGTATGTTGAAAAAATGAAATATTGTCAATTGGTCACATTATTTCAATTCTTTAAAACCAAAGGGAAACTATTAACGTACTTGAGTGGTACTGGCAGATACAAAAGAAAAGTTTTAAATGGAAAAATATAGTCACGTTACTTTTCAGTAATATTATCTTTTGATAAACAACAATTTAAGGGCAATTGTAATATATGGTTAAGTGCAAAGAGTTAAATAGCTTTTAAACATCTAGAACTCAATATACCAGAGTCTTTATAATAAAGCAAGCAAGCAATCATTACATTCTATTCAGCTACCTCTGATTGCATTTTTTTTATTTTTATTGGTAATATTTTGGCCATTTCATCGCACAGCCTATATTCCTCGTGCATCATGGCGGCTGCATCTTCACTGTTCTTGCAAATATCAACCACTGCCTGGTATGAATCGTAACTTTTCTGAACGTAGCTCAATTGTATGCTTTTGTCTAAACCAATTCTCTTCATACTATTCCGTCCAATAAATGCATAGGCGCTAATCACTGGCCTAATGAGATCGTAATCCAGCTTAACAGGCATTCCGCCATTCTTATCCTTAACAGAATCCAAGAAATGATCATAATTCTCAATACTCTTTTCACAAAGCATATTTATTTTTTTCAATGCATGCGGTGTAGGTTTCTCTTTAGTTTTATTCAACTTGTCCAGTTTTATATTCAGTATATCTGAATACACTTCTCCCAGTTCAAACCATATTTGCCTACAATACTGTAAGTAGTATAAGGGATTAATCTCTTTAATAAGATCCTCGAGCATATCAATGCGCCGTTTCTGCATTTTTGCTCGGCGCCGTCATCTTCTTCAAAAAATGCCAAATAGCTGTATGACTGTGAACTGTCTTGAACCAACTCTATATAGTCGGATGCTAATGTGTCCAGCTTGTAATACTCTTTGGCTTTATTTAACCAACTTTGACAGCTTAAGAAAACTTCCCTTGCGTCTTGGTATGTGAGTAAAAATTTGTCCCCTATTTTATTCTCATATTTGGAGACATCTAGATCTGGAAAGATCAGGTTCTTAATATTACCACCGCAGATATTTTCATTGTCTTCCAGGGTAAGATTTGACATATCTGGAATTAAATGAATATAATTTATGGTTACAACATTTTCAAACTCTAAGGACATGTATAATTTTTTTTATTTATATATCATGTAGAACTTTTACACTATAATACTTTAGCTAAAATCCTTATGTCCATTATGGCGATGTAGTATTTAAGTCAAATACCCCGGCTTGGCCATAGGACCCTTGGCCCTTTCCTGGGACCTGGTGCCCTGGGTGCCCTCATGCTGAAGCCAATATTTAATATCTGTTGTCACTCTACCAAATGGTAACTTTACCACCAATCATGACTAACATAGTACATCACTGAATGGTTATACTATAAACTAACCAAAACAAACCTGTAATAGCATCAGTCATCCTTTCAGCATCACTCAAAAGTCTAGCTTTAGATGCAGTCATAAGTAATATACAGTATTTGGCCCAACATCTTGCTACATCTGCAGATCTGTGTTTAAACGTCTCCAATTTTGCCAAATGTGCTTCCTCATCACTCTCTATAGCAGTTAACTTTTCTTCGTACCTCTCTAAGATTGTAGAGGCTGCTAAATGATGCCTTGATTGATAAAACCATTCTGCTCTGCAAAGAACTGGGACAATGTTGCAGAATTTAATGCCCAATCAATTGGCTCATAGTCTTTGTATTGCAATTGTCTTCTAAGTGTGATGTGACAATAAATAGCCGATTTCAAATTCTCTTTAAGCGCTCCAAACACCTGAGCCAAATAATACATTGTTAATGTGTAAGCTTTTTCTAAAAACATGAAATCTTCCACCACATTCTCTCCGGTGTAGTTTATAATGTGTTCTATAGGCAAAGGCATTTTCAATGTGCATTTGAAGTTTTCATACAAATCTTTAGCTTGGACCAAAAAGGATTTGGCTTTTTTCGGCTCATCTCTGTTAGACCACAGTATGCCTAGATTGTTGTAAACATTAATTAATGTGACAATTATTTCTGGTTTTGATGCATTTGGAACAAGGAGGTCAACAGCTTCCATTAATATCTTTTCACTAGATGTGAGCTCTTCTGTCTCCATGTCAATGATCCCTATATTTAATAACACTGATCCCAGCATAGCATCTAGCCTGTTTCCATCTAAAACAGCATCAGAACCAATTAATTTCTTCAGAGATTCGCTCATGTTAGAGAGTATCTTTTTCGCCTTATATTTAGATAAATAGGGTTCATTTTCTGGGTCATTTTTACTGTCTTCATCGAGAAGTTTGCGAACCTTTGTATAGTTTTCTTTAAAATCATTCAATATTTCTTTAGCACTCATGTTGCTTGTCATTTTTAAGAAATCTTTTAATAAACAATAAACTATCAGTGCCAACAAGGTACCTCCACTACTTACTTAAATGTGTATATGTAACTGCAATAATAAACTTATGAAATGTAAGCTGCAATAGGAGACTATATTTTCAAAAATGATTTTTACATGAATCCCCGACTCAAAATTTTATTTGTATTATGTTGACACTTGACGTTTCGGAATTCTGACAAATGATAGATCTAACCAAAGAGAATTATAATATATATGGAAATAGAGAGCCTACTCGTTGGGTTTTTGTGCCAATCGACATTACGGCTGCTTCATACTTGTGAGGTAGAGGGCGTTCGCGATTTTCGTTGCGTTTCACGATTCAGGTTTATTGTGTTTTATTATTTTGCAAACGGTTTTAAAAGTGCAGAAGACGGCAATCCAAGTATTAAAATACTTAGAAGCAGATCTGATATAATAATTAATAATCATGGATATTTCTGCCTTTAAAATGTCGTCATATTAAATTTTAAAGGCCGAAATATCCATGATTATTAATTATTTTTACGTTTTTCTTTCAACTGCGAGAACTAATCACTAACTAGACGTGAATTTAAATTCTTTACTTGTCAATACTTGTTTAGTTACCCAGATTAAAGGTGAAACAAAATGTATGAAAATGGACCTTGAGGTATCGCCTTAAGGCACTTTAACATTTTGAAATGTTAATTTTACGCTGAAGCTATTGTCCATGAAGGATACATCAGTAAAAAGAATCACACTTGGACTTGATAATTTATCTATTTTAAACTCAAATCAAAGTCGTTTGCCCCTTATGGTAATTTTAAAGGATCTTTTAGTAAGGGACCGTAAACACTGTAGTCACAAGAAATCAATCTTATGAGACTGCTAATCATTTTTGTAGATACATATTCTATTTTTAAGATGGGACAGCAAGGGCAGCACCTTTTACCATTTAAATATGAACGTGAAAGATAAAAAAATATCAGTATAAATAATAATAAACAATACGTGAACAAAAAAAAAGCGGCGTTGGCCTAGTTGATTGTGGAACGGACTGCCAAGACGAATGTCCGCAGGTTCAAATCCAAAGGCACACACCTCTGACTTCTCTAAAAATATTATGTGTATATTCTTTGTGAATTATCGCTTGCTTCAACGGTGAAGGAAAACATCGTGAGGAAACCTACAAACCTGGAAAATTCTCTAGAGGAATTTTCAAGGTTGTGTATCACTACTACTACGTTGTGACTATAGGTTATATATCATCACGCTATGATCAAAAGGAGCGGAGCAGTAATGAAAACTGTAGCAAAAAGGGGGGAACTTTTATAACTTTTGAGAGATTTAAACGAAAAACTATATCACGCGGGCGGAGCCGCGGGCAAAAGCTAGTTTACAATAAATAAAAATCGCTACACCCGTTCAATGAATTAAATAAATTGTTAAGTAAAAGTATGAAATCTACTAACTGACGACATTCTGCTGGAATTCTGCTCTTGCCGTTAAATGTTCAGCCGCAACAGCTCATAAACGGGGTTGTTATTTGTCCTTTAACGCGTATTATGTCATGTTACCAGTATTTTCCTTTCCGTAAATATACAGCTTTAGTTACATCTTTCTTTAACCAACTCTGTTATGGGACCGACATTAACGGGTGCCTGGTCGCATGTTGTGTTGATTACGTTAAGCCCAGCATCAATGGCATCTTCCAAGACAGTTCGTATTAATATTTTTAGCTCTATCTTATTAAGTCCATTTGTGAAATAATATGCTATTGGCTGATTAAAATATTTTTTATGCCTTTTATTATAAAACCAAAGCGTAGTTAGAAAAAGAGCATTTTTAATGTGAAGCAAACTCTTGTATCTTTGTATGGATCATATGACACAGACAAAAGACCAAAGCAAAAACAATTTTTTTCCTTTATTTCCAACAGTGGAAAATTATAGGATTTATTCCTGCGATTATATTAATTTGGCTTTTTAGAGTTCTTGATGATGGTAGAGTAATATACTTGCATAAAAGTTTGTAATATTTAGGACGTTTTTGAATAAAGACAATGACAATGTTTTTCCTCTGGTGAAAATCGTCTTCCCTTCGCTTTCGTAAATGTTTTATATTTTTTGGAATAAACCAATTTGAGTATTGTATACCGCGTGTCTTCGGGACCTACTTGTAAGGCAGTAGATATGGTCCGAAAATACTTTAGTAATATCTGAAAAATAAAACATTAATGAATATTACTGTTCGAGCAAGGAAAAGTAACTTGTTGAGTAGGACATATAAGAAGCGGTACATTTGTCCCGTACATAACGTCAAAAAGGAAGAGTGGCTCAAAATTATATATTGTACTACTTTAAACTTTATGTCGCGGCAGTCGCGTTACTCAT
The DNA here is from genome assembly GCF_014839805.1 of Manduca sexta. Lineage (NCBI taxonomy): Eukaryota > Metazoa > Arthropoda > Insecta > Lepidoptera > Sphingidae > Manduca > Manduca sexta. The sequence continues at coordinate 12,008,299 of NC_051138.1, forward strand.
TCTCCGTGGTTAACTATAGGACGAGGACAGAGAGATAGACAATTACAATAGGACGTTATTTTACAATGAACATTATGGTACTGCGTTTCGAGTCGCGAGTCAGAGGAAAGTATTTTGAGTGTTATCATTACAAAATACTGTAAGGCGCACATTAAAGCGCCTCGCCTCAGTACGCCTCGCCTAATTTGAAGTAGGACATTGTACCGGCTCAATGTTAAAATGAGGCTACTCTTACAAACTCGTTTTCATGTCATGTCCTACCCAATTCTAATTAGTAACTATACGTTATCAAATATAGGATGATAATTTTGACAGCTCCTTCACATGAAGTTTCGTATTTTTTCGGTAAAATTTACTACAGGTAATATCATATTTTATTTTGAAGTGCCACTCATTATCATAATGAACAATCACGGACTATCGCAAATCGCCATTGAAATAAAATAAATCGATAATACAAAAATTTGCATTTAGATTTAATTATATTATTTTTGCAAATATTCGAGTTGTTTGTAATTTATCACATTTATTGGTAAAAAATCTATAATTAATATATCTAATGTTTTCACGATTTATATAGTTAACACAATGATAACTGCAAGTGGTGTAGGGTTTAATATAATCATAAATGGAAATGGCTTACCTATAATAAATAGATAATTCAATAAAAAAAATATTTATATCATCTGAACATACCAAATAATTATGCAACTATCGATATCAAGTTTTATAAAAATGGTAATCGATAATCGAATACGTTCAATAACGATTATACGTTAGCCTCATCATTAGTGTGATTTGTCAAAATTAACATCCTAAATTTTAAAAAGTTTTAGTAAACATTTTCACAACTTTAAGTAAGATATGTATATAGCATTACCGGTGAGATATGTGCTTCTTTCGGCCATTAAATCCATGTTTTCATGAAATGAATATCCGTTGTATAATGTTCTGTAACATAATTCGATATGAGAGACATGAACGGACAGAAAAGTGAAAGCCGAGATCTTTAGAGAAGATTTTCTCGTAGTGTCACGCACGTTAAAAGCCCTTCCCGCTAGAAAAATGCCTAAATAACAGTATCGATGCATAGCACTGTTTATTTTATATTCAGATTCACAATTAAAATACTATCCAGGGGATAAAAAGCACCCAGCCTATCTTATATTATTGCAACTTTGTCCGTGTGCCAAATTCGCTTAGCACACATATATTATACACACATTATAAAAAATTAAATAATATTATATTAGTTAGCACTCAGGCTGCTGTTGTGCTGTCGCCTGTACTTTTAGTCCCAACTTATATACTTTTTTAATACGGTGGCATGTAACCACGGCAATATCCCTTTTTTTAGTTACTTTTTCCAATTAACAAAGCTAATAGAAATGTTTCCTCATCTGAATTCACTCTATTACTAACTGTCCAAAATGCGTAGCCAACTGTGAGCCCGCTGCGTGAACGCTACGCACCCACGGCTTGTTCGCTGCACGCCCGCCGCGAATTTACAGCGAATTCATTATGCATTTGATATATCAGTGTGATATATCGTATGCCGTCAGTGTGATATATTTAAGGGTACAACATCTAGTCTAAGCACTTTTAAGGAGATATATAATATATAAGTATCTGAATCAGTTCAACCTGTAAATTTCTTGGCGCAACATGTGGAAAACATCTTACCTAGATTCAAAGTGGGAAATGTAGTTCTACATAAAGCACCAATATATAATTTATAACAGCTCTCAAAGTGCTTATGTATATATGTACCGCAAGTTTTTTTTATGTATATTCTTGTCCTCTGTTAAGACTTTTGTCGAGAACTTTAATTCAAACTTGAAACCTTTTGTCCTGCCAGGATTTCCACCTATAACTAGTTGCTTTAGGGACATAATGTAATGGTCCTGAAAAATAATACAATAATTTATTAAAATATAATAAATAATAAATGATGCCATGTATTTATAACACAATACAAATGCAAGGAATTAGTCCATTAGAGATACAGCTCTGAAATTTGTTTATTCAATAGTCAAACCAAAATAAGTATATTAAACCAAGATGACGTAATAACGACAATCTTGTCTACCAACAGATTTTTCATAGTTTAAAATCAAAAGTGAATATCGCATAATTTTAAGGTATGCAGATTCCCACACGTATTTTAAAAAAGACTATTTAAATGAGCAGATTTCGCCATCGCGGTGACTGAGTAAATATTATGTACGATTTTAATGAGTACTATCGATATTATTTTTATAATAAATATAAATGTCATTTACCATCAATCGCACAACCAAGATAACATGAGACATTTTGTCCAAATATTTTATCAGTTCCTTATCGCGTGCAAAACAAATAACAAAGCCCGGGGTGAATTAGTAAGAAGGCAGCGGTGGTCCGTTTGAATAAGCAAAGTTCTTTCATTATTGAGGAAATCGTAATCGAACTTATCGCACACAAACTGCAATGGGAAATTTGAAAATTTTCAACCGGAATTCAAATTACGGAAACAAGGCGATATTGCCACTTAATGCAATAAATATTTTAACATGCTTATGAGAAAATAGATATGTAATTTATTGGAAACTAGAATAAAATTTAAAAAGTATGCGTTGTTTTGTTTATAATTGTATTAATAAAATGGAAAAATTAAATTAAGCTTCGGTTGTCATGTTACAACAAAAGGAGAACTTTAATATTTTACCATTTAACAACAATCATCAGATATTGTGGCAACTCGTTTGAAATTGTGTCAGACGACTTGCCACAACTCAGAATAATGACAAGCATAGAAGTAACACTATGACATTTGAGCGTACTCTGTCTTAGACAGCAAGAAATTTAATTGTGTTGCGATCCCTTCTGATATCTTATCGATATCGATAGATACTTTGTCTATCGGCTACGGTAAATTCACAAACCTGCTAAAATAAACACTTTTCGGTCAGTCAACTACAAACCGTTGCAAATTGCTATTTTAGATAAAGGCTAAAAAGATATCAATATCCTGATTTGGTATTCAAGTACCAAAAGAAGTCTGGATATATAAAAGCACTCGTTAAGAAGCTGTTAAAATACAATAAACTAAAAAAAAAACTAGTTCTATAACTACCGGCTTTCTTCGAGCTAAATTTTGTCCAATTTTCATTTGCTATTTACAGCAGTTTGATGCCTTCCGAAACGTCATTCAAACAAAAATGGTCAAGCATGTAGATTATTAAATTAAGAAAATGTTAGAAATTTCGGAAGGAATGGAAACCGCTGTAAGTAACAAACAAGAAATCAGCCGGAATTTCGTTTAGGAGAAAGCCAGTACGCCTTCTGTTCTTTCTGACTTTCTTAGGGATTAAAAGATACCCAAGAGGTGTGATTTGACAGAAGCTACTAAAATGGGACAGTAAAATTAAAACACAGCGGTATCATTCATGTCACATATGTTTGATAACTTATTTCAATGTTAATAAAACTTTTTCGAAATGCTTAGAGCAAACACGGTGCTGTTTTTTTCCAATGCCAATTGGGACGAGCTATGGCAACGATCCATTTTTGCCTCATAGCATCATCTGTGGGGAATCTGCAATGAAACACATTGTATGAAACACACTATGAAAATCAGATACTTTCCTTAACCCCCAGCCTTCGCGCACGGTTTCCAAGTGGCTTTTACCACTACACCACCGTATATTGAAAGTAAAAGACAATTTATGCAAAATAGTAAACTACAATATTCTAACATCTATGTTATCGACAGAATATGCAGCACAACACTATTGAACACGACTACGTAAATTGGTAAAATGAAAAATACTTAATAATTACTGTATCGAATGGCCAACAGCAGATTATAATATGACTACAGCATAATAAAGATTAATTAATAATACTTTTGCACTTATGTACAGGGTTTTAGCAAATATATTAGGTTTTTTGTTTACTCACCGATGGAAGCTGATGATTTCAGTTTCATTTTCTTTACGAGAAGAATGAGATTTACACCCCACAATAACGCAGGCCATTGCTTGTTCGTAGGGCTATATTATACTTAAACAGCACTGTGTATTTATTAAAATTAACAACAAAAATATTATAAAACATGTAGCCACTTTTGAAAAGCACGCGCAGAAGTATAATGTAACTAAATTGTGTGGACGCGTTTGTGACATTGTTTTGAGGTTGGCAAGTTGGAACTTTTGACATTTTATTTGCTTTTTAATTCGGCATCATAAAGAGGACCAAAGGTAACCATTTGATAATTTTAAAGTGTACGCAAGCCGACTTTAGCAACATAATATTTGTCTCGTTCTTTTCAACGGTTTTGGCCTATTTGAAAAAAAAGGATAAGTATATGAGGGTAATTTAGATTCCTTCTATGCTTGTTCTTGTTCTGAGTGCCACAATCTCTGTCATTGTGTCAGTCAATTTTTTATCGTATTTCGTTCGGAATTTTCAGTAATGCATATTTTTTTTAATTAATTAAAATAGCCTCTGACATTTGTTTTTATGTTTTTACTTATCTAATTTAATTACGTACATAATTATTTTATAAATAGGGATAAAAGGCATGATTAGTGTTTTGAAAACTTATTCTCCAGTGTCATCTAACTGAAAGTATCTTACAACAAAATTAATTTGAGGTTAGACCAAAAACAAATAGAGTGACTGTTTGAGAGTGACATACCCCTGGATCTAACTATTGTTCTAACTTCAGAGTTGCAAGGAGTAAATCAAACCAAAAAAAAAAATCAGAGTTGCAAGCATGATGGTACTCATGCTAGAAACCAGAGACAAATAAACTACTAGAAAACTCAGTCAGAAGAAACACACTATTGCATTTTGTTGTCATTTGACAACGTGACACACTCGCTAATTCTCTTTGCACTCGCTTGTAAATATATTATAATTCTATTTGCGCTTGTGAGTTGTGACTCTGGCTGTGCCCCCCTTGTGCATCACGTGACGTTCACACGGCGCACTCTAGCGTTATTTCAATAGTGTAATGGGCTCATCGCATCTTTTATAATATTGGCATATTAACGTCTAAAATATGAACAATTCGATACAACTTTCAAACTTCTTGGCGCGGCTGTGAAGCAGGAGTAAGGAGTTTTTATCCTAACAGATATAATATTACATCTCCCACTTCACCTTCCTGCTTATCTTCTCAATTCCAGTACCTAAGTAGTTCGGATGATAAAAATCTTCGTTCCTCAAACGATCTTCTACATAAATATCCCACTCACAGTTTCGACTTTACTCACTCTTCCTTTTCTCTGGAATGCACTCCCACTAGACATTAGGACGAACACGAATCGTTTTGCATTCAAAGCTAAGGTTCGACTACTAATGCTTAAAACTTTCGAAATTATCATAAATAAAAATTATATCATCTGTTATCAAGCTTTTCTCTAGTGTTACATGCGACATTCCTGTTATTAAGAAAAAGAACAATATGGTGGGATTCTTCGTAAAACGTTAAAACCTCGGAATTCACAGGGTGAAGATGAAATTAAATGATTTTTGCGGGAATGTGTTAAGAATAATATAAATAACAATCTCTACCTATTTAAAAGTTGTGCATTTGATTTTATAGTAATAAAAAGAAATATGATTGCAGTATAATGATTTTTTATATTTACGCGAATCTTAGACATTAAAATTAAACTATTTTATCGCAGTTTTTATATTTTTATTTTCTCCTGACGTTTCGATGACTTTACAGCCTTCGTGTTCACGGGGTGATTAATGTAGAACTGGATCCCAGGCTTGTGCAAGCTTCCATCCATCTTCTCAATTGAAATTCGGATGTTTTTTAATTTCAAAAGCCTAGCCAAAAATACTATATAGGAATTAGTGTTTTTTGGCAAGCATTTGAGGCTTGTCTAGTTTCAGATAATGGTTGCAGCCTTCTTCAGAATGTTGAGCAACTATAGACTTTGTAGAGCGTCGGTGTTTTACATCAGGTATACTTATATTATTTTAAGCGAGTTCCCATATTCCTTTTAGTTTGGCCTAGTAAGAGAGACCACAGTTGCAATCTGCCTTGTATATGCCCGGTTCTTGCAGAGGTATAGGACACTTGACAGGTGATAAAAATTGATTAATCTTAGGCGGCTTAAAATAAGTTTTAATAGAAACACGCTTCAGAATATAGCCAATCTTGTCGGTGAATCTTCTTACATATGGTAATACAACCGGAACTCATTCCACTATGGCTGGTTTCACTCGGTTTCTGTGATGGCGGCGTGGAATTCGGAGCTTGTTGACTCGCAGTACCTGACATGTTGCAGCTCGGCTAGGTGTTTTTCGTTACAGATTCTTTGTGCTCTCTCAAACAATAATAGTTAACTATTTTGGATGGTGATGATATTCACCGTTCATTCATTTTAATGCAATCTTGTATTCGTAAGCTCGTGAGGAGAAATGGAACATCAAATCTGACCATTTTTTCGTTGTCAGGTAATTGTAGGTGACAACCTAAATGAGCGTATACAAATTCTGCTTGTAAATGTGGCAACAAACCATCCTTTCGCTCACTTGAGGCAGCTCTCAGAGTTGTTATTCCTCTACCTCTTTTTACAATTTCCCCAAGACCTGCAACGTTTTTTCCGGAAGATGAACCCAATATTTCTCACATTATACAGTATTGCTCATCAGTAATGCTGCTGGTCGTTGGTTGATCCGTTACTCAAAAACTAGAATAGAAAACTATTAAATATTCCTATGATGGAATTATTGTATTTTAGCCATGATTCAAAATCAAAATCTGGCACTGGAGCTTCTGAAACTGACGATAAACTACTGGAGCTTCTGCTGCGACGACGAACAACATTATCGGTTCGATTATCCACGTAATAACAATAAAACGCAATATGTACAGTAACTTCCGAAACAGGTCGTAAAAATTTGTTTTTGTGAACAATTGCTTCATCTGTGCCAAAGCGATTCAGGATTTAAGTAATTCGCGTACAAGCCGACAACCGCGGGTTTGTGTTGTACGTAATGAGAGTACAAAAAAAAGTATTATGAACCTTATAAACACACGTTCTGATGACGTTGCAATGGACATTGCTTAACATTGAATTTCTTAACATTTTTGCTTATAACTTTTTTATTTATAGTTCTACGACGAAAAGTTACTGGACCAAAGTTGTAGAGAATTTAATTTGCAACAAAAAATGTTTATAATTTTTTTTGTCAGATAAATAGTTTAAGAGGTACATCGTAAAAACCATTTCAACCCCTATTTTCAAGATGGCGGCCGTAGGACAAGGGTGGCGACCCCACAAACTTGGTTTTAGCTTTACACTGACCCCTTCTACACTCCAAAAAAATAAAATTGCGTCCTCTAAAAAACGCAAGGTAAGGCCTAAAAAATGTAACATTTCAATGGACTATTAAGGATTTTCAAGTTGCTCCGATTAAAAAACAGCTTTAAAATTTTTTTAAAATTTCCAAAAAATCACAGAATTTTACTACATACATACATACATAACATCACGCATTTATCCCCGAAGGGGTATGCAGAGGTGCAACTAGGGCACCCACTTTTCGCCAAGTATGTTCCGTCCCATGATGTGATAGGGGGCGAGCCTATCGCCATATCGGGCACAAATTCCAGACTCCGGGCTGATACTGAGTAGAAAAACCCAAATATCACTTTGCCCGACCCGGGATTCGAACCCAGGACCTCAGAGCGCTATTGTACCGGACATGCAATACAACTACGCCACCGAGGCAATCAGAATTTTACTATTCATGCACAAAATATCTACTGGACACCTACTCATAACTGAACTAGCCAGAAAAAATGCATATAGTAGTACGCAGTCTAAGCAGCACTTGCCATACTCCCCTACACGTTTAACTCCTTGCTTAAGGTCCTTACGACCCTTCAAATAAACCCCTTTTTTTGTTTTTTTTTTTTTTTTTTTTTTTGTTTTCGCGGAGAAAGTCCCTTATTACTACCGTTCAGTCTTCGCGGGGGGTGACTGAGCGGTTATGTTGGGGTAACCGTTGCCTTACGACCCGACAATTGAAGCAGCCCGGGACCCTCGGGCGGCGGTCGGGCCGAGTCCCTAACCAATGAACCTAACCTAAGTCCCTACGCAACGGCCTACCAACTAAAACTCCGCGTTGACCCTCTTCGGCGCATAAGGGACGACTGCGGGCTTCCCCGAGACAGCAGGTCCGAGTCTTCGTCCGCGGCCGCCCCTGCGCGGTGCCGCCTTGCGGCCCGTCTCCTAAATGTGGGGGGGCGCCTAAGCCCCCTCGCACCGAAGGACGCTCTCAGCGTCAACGGCAGCATGGGGTCAACGCCACACTGCCGTCCATCCCGGGGGTCAACCTGGTGGCGCCTGTCCAGCCACTGTGCAAAGATAGGACGCACTGCCGCGATGGCCCGAAGCCCCGCTGTCAGGGCCTCCAGCCTGAGACGCCACTCCTCTACGGCGGCTCGCCGTAAGGAGGCCCTCTTGGCCTCCACCTCCTTCAGGGTCGGACGCTGCCCGCTCCTAGACGCCTCCTCCCTCCAATGTAATGCCTTGGAGAGAGCTTTGTCGTCCAGATCCCAGGGCAGGAATCCGGCCAAAAGACAAGCCGCCTCGTACGAGACCGTGCGGTACGCCCGTATGGCCCGCTGCGCTACGACCCGCTGCGGGCCCCGCAGGAGAGCGGCAGAACGCTTTCCCAGGGCGTCAACCCAAACCGGGCTGCCGTACAACGCCATGGACCGCACGACCCCGTGGTACAATCTTCGACAGGGGATACCAGGACCTTCCAGGTTGGGCAGCAGGCTAGAAAGAGCGCCCGCCGCCCTGTGGGCCTACCATCATCTCTTATTCCGACTCAGTTCAGGACCTAAACTGAACTGGTTCGCTATTTCGTACCATGATGTCGTCAAACACGACCAACATACGTCACCGCCTAATCAAGTTCAATATTGAATCGGAATCTACTATCATTCGTTCTTTGTCGTACCATTATGTACAATTGAACCTAAACTGAGTCGGTTTTCTGTCAAAATAAGCGATTCAAAACAAGTTAGTATTTTTGTGCCTGGATTGGTCTTGTTTGTTATTAAACACAAAAATGAGCAATATCAGTTTTAAAATGTAATAGTGTTGCAGCATGTGTGCTTCTAGAAAGTATAAGTGGCCACTTGTGACTTGCGTTCGGGCAAAAACACTCGAAAATTCTCTAGCTTAGGAAGTTTTTTTGTATCCCGTTGCCAATGATTTATTTTGGAATAAAATTTCCCATAATTTCTCCTATTGAGTATAATTAACTCTTCGACGAGACAACTCACTGTAAATTATAAAACAAAGGGCACTTAAATAACTTTATTTCTTAAATTTATATACTTTTGGAATTGCTTTCTTTTCACAGTTTAATAATTAGTTAAAAATGCATTAGAACTTGCACGCATACTTACGCCATTATTTATTACACAACACAAAAGTAAAAAACTTTAATCACAACACAGTTTAACACTATAAGAATTTAAAACATAAACAATAACCGCGCAACTCGACACTGTTGTCAAAAGCGAGAGGTGCGTTTTTAACTCGAAACAGAAATCTAAATTTAGCTTTATAATAGTACAAACGATAAAATATTTTCACCTAAATCAAGGTATTAAATTAATTTTGTAGCGAGTTAATACCCGCCTTTCAATTAACTTATTAACAGCTCGTATATATTAGTCATTTTTAATTTATTTGCTTTTAACAAAATAGACAGCAACTTATCGGGAAATAACTAACTAAGGTTTCGGAACGCAGAACTCGAAGTATTGAACAAGCGAAACACACTTATACAGCGCGTATAGGTCTATCCCTTTTTAATTTGTTATGTAGCGAACAGACCAGAGACAAATTACATTCCCTCATCCACCGAGTTCCGACTCAAATGCGATAGTGAGTTAATGACATGATGGTACGAAATAACCCGATTCAGTTTAGGAACCTATATTGAACTGAATCAATACTGAGTCGCTCGATAAAAGATGATGGTAGGCCCTCTGGACAACTTCGTCCTCAACTTGGCCCGTGGAAACAAATGGCCTCGGTCTTCTCGAGGGCCACCTTCAAACCTAAACGCCTGATTCGGCTCATTACGTGACCGGTGCCCACCGCCGCCAGGGTCGCGGCGTCCTGGAATGTCTTGGACGTGGCCGTGACCAGCGTGTCATCCGCATAGCACGTCACGCCGACGCCCCAGAGATTGGCACCACGGAGCACCCAGTCGTACCCGATGTTCCACAAGAGAGGGCCTAGAACCGACCCCTGCGGGACACCGCACAACATTGCTCTTCGGTGCCACCCGTCGGCGCCCGGGTACATCACGTACCTGTCAGAAAGGTACGCATGCACCAGACGCCTGAGATAGGGCGGCACCACGTGGTACCGCAGTGCCTCGTTAATGCATGGCCAGGGGAGCGAATTGAACGCATTAGAGATATCAAGGGAAACTGCAATAACTATTTTACCCCTGGCCACTGCTTCCTCCGCCTGCGACTTGACCCGCAGAATCGCGTGGACGGTAGAGCGTCCACCCCGAAAACCAAACTGATTGTCGGCCAAGTTGGGACCGACCCTCTCGAGGTGCTCAACGAGGCGCGCGTGTAAAATGCGCTCAAAAAGTTTGGCGACCTCGTCGAGCAGCACGATGGGCCGGTAGGCCGACGGCGACTCTGCGGGTCTCCCTTCCTTCTTCAGCAGGACGAGCTTCCCGGTTTTCCAACGCGCCGGGAAGACGCCCTGTGTTGAAATTATTGTATGTGAATATATACTCAAATATTGTACACCAAAGTAGAATAGTAATTATCTATGATTATTTTAGTTGTATTCTCCTCACTATTTTTTGTTATCTATGGTGATTCAATTTCTTTCTGTACCTCACTATTATAAAATATAAATATGGCGATTGAGTACATACTTTTTATTTCCCATGCTATTTAAATACAATTTCATCAGGTTATGGGCCCAGATATGCCAAATAATAATTATATGTTTGGAAAATATAAATGTTAGTGAGCTACGAAGTGTAAGTATTTTGTCTAAAATGACGACTGCATCGGGTAACGCCATGGCCATGCCGGATTCCCAGGTACGCGAAACAAATTTATTGATGCCGACAAACATAGAAAAGCTTAACGGTTGTAAAAACTACCAAACATGGAAGTTTCAAATGAAATTACTTCTAATTGAAACAGGATTATGGAAATGTATGGAAGAAAATACTTTAGCCAATGCAGAGACGGATATGCGCGCATACGCAAAAATCTGTTTAAACATAAGCAATGCTTGTTATCCCTATGTTAAATGCGCGAAAACTGCTAGAGATGCATGGATCGCTCTCAAAAATGCATATGATAATGTGAGCATCACGCACAGGCTTACCTTAAAAAGAAAACTTTACCAAATTAATTATCAAAACTTTAACAACATGGAGAAGTACATTTCTGAAATAATTAAACTTACTCAAGAACTTATTGAAATAGGATGTAACATTGATGATAAAGAAATTGCGGAAATTATGTTAATTGGACTACCAAATGAATTCGACCCGCTCATTATGTCAATAGAAGGCTTACAGGAAAGTAATCTTACATCGGATGTTGTTATAAATAGATTAATGAATCACAACAGAAGAGTTGAAATAGAACCAAGTGAAACGGCCTTAATGTTAAAACCAAAAAGAAAAATTATATGTCATCATTGCAAAAAGGAAGGACATATAAGACCCAAGTGCCCTATTTATAAAAAGATGTTGATAACTAATGATTCATATGAAGACAAAGCATTAGCAGCAAGTGTGCATGATATAGCACTCTCTACAACAAGCGCAAGTTCATCAGACTGGTTAGTAGATTCTGGTTGTACAACACATATGACTATGCGTAAAGACTGGCTAAGCAATTTTTCAGATAGTAGTAAAACTTCTATAACCATTGCAAACAATGAACAAATTCTTGGCTACGGGTCAGGTAATGTTAATATAATTCTACCAGACAATGTGAAGAAAACTATTAGTGATGTAATTTATGTACCTAATATGGCTACTAATTTATTATCTGTTAATAAAGTGACAGAAAAAGGCTACACATTAGTTTTTGATCACATGGGATGTAAAGCTTATAAGAGTAGTGATGTACATACTAATGGTCCTTGTATTTTTTCAGCATCTAATACTGGTGGTGTGTACAAGCTCAATCAGCATCAGAAGTATTCTTATTATGGGTGTGCTGATAATGCTGTCAGTCAGGGTGTAGAACATCAACTGTCATATGGACATGGTAATACAAATGATACTTTTTTATGGCATAGGAGACTTGGTCATTTAAGTTATAAAGGTATGTTGTTATTACGTGACAAATTGGCAAATGGTATATCATTTAGTAGTTCACCTATAATATCTTGTATTCCTTGCATTGAGGGGAAGATGGCCACAAAATCGTTTCCTAAAGGTTTTGCAAAAAGAGCAAATAAAAAATTAGAACTTATTCATACAGATATATGTGGGCCAATGCAAGTACCTACGTGGAGAAATGCTCGGTATATTTTAACACTTACAGATGATTATTCACGAAAAACATTTGTATATTTTTTAAAAAATAAATCACAAATTGAAATACATCAAGTATTTGTTAATTTCAAGAAATTTGTAGAAAATCAAACAGGATTAAAAATAAAAAGGATTAGATCTGATAACGGTACAGAGTACTGCAACCAAACTATGCAACATTTTTTTACTACAAATGGTATAATTCATGAAACCACAATACCCTATTCACCACAACAAAATGGTGTATCGGAGCGATTAAATCGCACTTTAATAGAAAAGGCTCGAACAATGTTACAAGAGTCACATTTAGATGAGAGGTATTGGGGAGAAGCTGTATCAACAGCAGTTTATTTAAAAAATGTGTCACCTACTAATGCTTTAAAAGATGCAACTCCGGAAGAAATGTGGTCTGGATCCAAAGTTGATTTAAGCCATTTAAGGGTGTTTGGCTGTAAAGTTTATGCCTTAACACCAGAGATTCAACGTCGTAAATTAGATGCAAAGTCAAAGCCTTATATTATGTTAGGATACTGTGAAGCTTCAAAGGGATATCGTTTGGCAGATCCCACACAACCAGGAAAAATGATCAAAGCTAGAAATGTTGTTTTTCTAGAAAACGTTTTAGGTATAAAACAAACAAAGGAAGACTGTTCCATTACTAATAATATTGAGGTTTTATTCCATAAACCAGAGCTACAAAAAGTACTAAGTTTAGGAACAGACCCAATTGATGTACCAAAATTAAATGAAGAAAGTGATATTTCTCAGAATAGTTCATCTCAAATTAATTTAGGCACAGATCACACCTTAACAGATGAAAATGTGTTAGATAATGTTGATAGTGATAATTTATATGGTACTGATGATGGTATTACAACACCAAATAATGATATTTATATTGAAACAAATAGTGCATCTAGATTAACAAGAAATCGTCAACCTCCTGTCTGGCATCAGGATTATATTTTTGATGATAAAAACCTAGCTATGTTCACATTTGAACCAAAATCATATATGGAAGCAATGTCTTCAGAAAATAAACAATATTGGGTAGATGCTATGCATGAAGAGCATAAATCATTGGTTGATAAAAAGGTCTGGGAAATAGTTGATAGACCAGTTGATAAGAATGTGATAAAATGCAAATGGGTATATAAAGTTAAAAAGGATGCAGATGGCAACTTTGAAAGGTTTAAGGCCAGACTGGTGGCCAGGGGCTTTACTCAACGAGAGGGTATAGATTATGATAAGACTTTCTCACCTGTAGTACGACACTCCTCATTGAGACTTCTTTTTGCGATTGCCGTGGAAAAAGACCTAGATATCAATCACATTGATGTTAGTACTGCCTTCCTAAATGGGTCATTAGAAGAAACCATTTATATGGAACAACCACAAGGGTATGAAAATGACGGTGCTAACAAGGTTTGTTTGCTCAAAAAGGGAATATACGGTTTAAAACAGGCCAGTCGATCATGGAATCTAAAAGTGAATGAAGTTTTAAACAGTATTGGATATCAACAATCAAAATGTGAAGCTTGTATCTACACCAGAAAAACTAGAAATGCAATCTCAATTATTGCATTATATGTGGATGATTTCTTTGTGTTTACTGATAACAATATAGAAAAAGAAAGGCTGGTAAATGCACTTAAGCAACATTTTGAGATTAAAGATCTTGGTGAAGTAAAAAATTGTCTGGGAATGAAAATTGAAAGGGACAGAACAAATCACACATTAAAACTTTCTCAGGAAGAATACACAAAAAATCTCTTATCATGGTTTAATATGAATAACTGTAAAGTAGCTTATACCCCAATGCAAGTGAATTTAAATCTAACTAAATCAAATAAATGTAGTAACAAATATCCTTATCAAGAATTAATAGGAGGATTAATGTATTTATCAGTTTGTACTAGACCGGATATATCATTTGCATGTAGTAAGTTAGGCCAATATAACAATTGTTTTGATGAGTCACACTGGGTAGCAGCAAAACGAATATTAAGATATCTTTCTGGCACTATACATTATGGTCTATGCTTTACCAGAGGAGGTAATGTACTAAAAGTATACACTGATGCTGATTGGGCTAATGATCAAAATGACAGAAAGTCCTATACAGGGTTTGTAGTTAAATATGGCAATTGTACTGTCAATTGGGAAGCTCGTAAACAGCAGTCAGTTGCATATTCAAGTACCG